>NW_028117290.1:0-26967 GCF_964273445.1 Streptopelia decaocto | reverse complement strand
TTTCAACAATTTTGAGAGGGATTTGAAAAGTTTCAATGGGAATAGGAAGAATTGGGACAAAAATTGGAAAATTTTTCAGGGACTTTGAAAAAATTTCAACTGGAATTTTAGCCATTTTTTGACGTGAAATTATAAACATGTGGACATGGATTTTGAAAATTCTAGAGAGAATTTTAAAAGCTTCAAGAGAATTTCAACAATTTTGAGAGGGATTTGAAAAGTTTCAATGGGAATGGGAAGAATTGGGACAAAAATTGGAAAATTTTTAAGGGACTTTGAAAAAATTTCAACTGGAATTTTAGCCATTTTTTGACGTGAAATTGTAAACATGTGGACATGGATTTTGAAAATTCTAGAGAGAATTTTAAAAGCTTCAACAGAATTTCAACAATTTTGAGAGGGATTTGAAAAGTTTCAATGGGAATGGGAAGAATTGGGACAAAAATTGGAAAATTTTTAAGGGACTTTGAAAAAATTTCACCTGGAATTTTAGCCATTTTTTGACGTGAAATTGTAAACATGTGGCCATGGATTTTGAAAATTCTAGAGAGAATTTTAAAAGCTTCAAGAGAATTTCAACAATTTGGAGAGGGATTTGAAAAGTTTCAATGGGAATGGGAAGAATTGGGACAAAAATTGGAAAATTTTTCAGGGACTTTGAAAAAATTTCAACTGGAATTTTAGCCATTTTTTGACGTGAAATTGTAAACATGTGGACATGGATTTTGAAAATTCTAGAGAGAATTTTAAAAGCTTCAAGAGAATTTCAACAATTTTGAGAGGGATTTGAAAAGTTTCAATGGGAATGGGAAGAATTGGGACAAAAATTGGAAAATTTTTAAGGGACTTTGAAAAAATTTCAACTGGAATTTTAGCCATTTTTTGACGTGAAATTATAAACATGTGGACATGGATTTTGAAAATTCTAGAGAGAATTTTAAAAGCTTCAAGAGAATTTCAACAATTTTGAGAGGGATTTGAAAAGTTTCAATGGGAATGGGAAGAATTGGGACAAAAATTGGAAATTTTTCAGGGACTTTGAAAAAATTTCAACTGGAATTTTAGCCATTTTTTGACGTGAAATTGTAAACATGTGGCCATGGATTTTGAAAATTCTAGAGAGAATTTTAAAAGCTTCAAGAGAATTTCAACAATTTTGAGAGGGATTTGAAAAGTTTCAATGGGAATGGGAAGAATTGGGACAAAAATTGGAAAATTTTTAAGGGACTTTGAAAAAATTTCAACTGGAATTTTAGCCATTTTTTGACGTGAAATTGTAAACATGTGGACATGGATTTTGAAAATTCTAGAGAGAATTTTAAAAGCTTCAAGAGAATTTCAACAATTTTGAGAGGGATTTGAAAAGTTTCAATGGGAATGGGAAGAATTGGGACAAAAATGGGAAAATTTTGAAGGGACTTTGAAAAAATTGTAACTGGAATTTTAGCCATTTTTTGACGTGAAATTGTAAACATGTGGACATGGATTTTGAAAATTCTAGAGAGAATTTTAAAAGCTTCAACAGAATTTCAATGATTTTGAGAGGGATTTGAAAAGTTTCAATGGGAATGGGAAGAATTGGGACAAAAATTGGAAAATTTTTAAGGGACTTTGAAAAAATTTCAACTGGAATTTTAGCCATTTTTTGACGTGAAATTATAAACATGTGGACATGGATTTTGAAAATTCTAGAGAGAATTTTAAAAGCTTCAAGAGAATTTCAACAATTTTGAGAGGGATTTGAAAAGTTTCAATGGGAATGGGAAGAATTGGGACAAAAATTGGAAAATTTTTCAGGGACTTTGAAAAAATTTCAACTGGAATTTTAGCCATTTTTTGACGTGAAATTATAAACATGTGGACATGGATTTTGAAAATTCTAGAGAGAATTTTAAAAGCTTCAAGAGAATTTCAACAATTTTGAGAGGGATTTGAAAAGTTTCAATGGGAATGGAAGAATTGGGACAAAAATTGGAAAATTTTTCAGGGACTTTGAAAAAATTTCAACTGGAATTTTAGCCATTTTTTGACGTGAAATTATAAACATGTGGACATGGATTTTGAAAATTCTAGAGAGAATTTTAAAAGCTTCAAGAGAATTTCAACAATTTTGAGAGGGATTTGAAAAGTTTCAATGGGAATGGGAAGAATTGGGACAAAAATTGGAAAATTTTGAAGGGACTTTGAAAAAATTTCAACTGGAATTTTAGCCATTTTTTGACGTGAAATTGTAAACATGTGGACATGGATTTTGAAAATTCTAGAGAGAATTTTAAAAGCTTCAACAGAATTTCAACAATTTTGAGAGGGATTTGAAAAGTTTCAATGGGAATGGGAAGAATTGGGACAAAAATTGGAAAATTTTTCAGGGACTTTGAAAAAATTTCAACTGGAATTTTAGCCATTTTTTGACGTG
This sequence comes from Streptopelia decaocto, assembly GCF_964273445.1. Classification (NCBI taxonomy): domain Eukaryota; kingdom Metazoa; phylum Chordata; class Aves; order Columbiformes; family Columbidae; genus Streptopelia; species Streptopelia decaocto. The sequence continues at coordinate 24,551 of NW_028117290.1, read as the reverse complement.
AAATTATAAACATGTGGACATGGATTTTGAAAATTCTAGAGAGAATTTTAAAAGCTTCAAGAGAATTTCAACAATTTTGAGAGGGATTTGAAAAGTTTCAATGGGAATGGGAAGAATGAATTGGACAAAAATTGGAAAATTTTTAAGGAACTTTGAAAAAATTTCAACTGGAATTTTAGCCATTTTTTGACGTGAAATTGTAAACATGTGGCCATGGATTTGAAAATTCTAGAGAGAATTTTAAAAGCTTCAACAGAATTTCAACAATTTTGAGAGGGATTTGAAAAGTTTCAATGGGAATGGGAAGAATTGGGACAAAAATTGGAAAATTTTTAAGGGACTTTGAAAAAATTTCAACTGGAATTTTAGCCATTTTTTGACGTGAAATTGTAAACATGTGGACATGGATTTTGAAAATTCTAGAGAGAATTTTAAAAGCTTCAAGAGAATTTCAACAATTTTGAGAGGGATTTGAAAAGTTTCAATGGGAATGGGAAGAATTGGGACAAAAATTGGAAAATTTTTAAGGGACTTTGAAAAAATTTCAACTGGAATTTTAGCAATTTTTTGACGTGAAATTGTAAACATGTGGACATGGATTTTGAAAATCCTAGAGAGAATTTTAAAAGCTTCAAGAGAATTTCAACATTTTGAGAGGGATTTGAAAAGTTTCAATGGGAATGGGAAGAATTGGGACAAAAATTGGAAAATTTTTAAGGGACTTTGAAAAAATTTCAACTGGAATTTTAGCCATTTTTTGACGTGAAATTGTAAACATGTGGACATGGATTTTGAAAATTCTAGAGAGAATTTTAAAAGCTTCAACAGAATTTCAACAATTTTGAGAGGGATTTGAAAAGTTTCCATGGGAATGGGAAGAATTGGGACAAAAATTGGAAAATTTTTAAGGGACTTTGAAAAAATTTCAACTGGAATTTTAGCCATTTTTTGACGTGAAATTGTAAACATGTGGACATGGATTTTGAAAATTCTAGAGAGAATTTTAAAAGCTTCAACAGAATTTCCACAATTTTGAGAGGGATTTGAAAAGTTTCAATGGGAATGGGAAGAATTGGGACAAAAATTGGAAAATTTTGAAGGGACTTTGAAAAAATTTCAACTGGAATTTTAGCCATTTTTTGACGTGAAATTGTAAACATGTGGACATGGATTTTGAAAATTCTAGAGAGAATTTTAAAAGCTTCAACAGAATTTCAACAATTTTGAGAGGGATTTGAAAAGTTTCAATGGGAATGGGAAGAATTGGGACAAAAATTGGAAAATTTTTAAGGGACTTTGAAAAAATTTCAACTGGAATTTTAGCCATTTTTTGACGTGAAATTATAAACATGTGGACATGGATTTTGAAAATTCTAGAGAGAATTTTAAAAGCTTCAAGAGAATTTCAACAATTTTGAGAGGGATTTGAAAAGTTTCAATGGGAATGGGAAGAATTGGGACAAAAATTGGAAAATTTTTAAGGGACTTTGAAAAAATTTCACCTGGAATTTTAGCCATTTTTTGACGTGAAATTGTAAACATGTGGACATGGATTTTGAAAATTCTAGAGAGAATTTTAAAAGCTTCAAGAGAATTTCAACAATTTTGAGAGGGATTTGAAAAGTTTCAATGGGAATGGGAAGAATTGGGACAAAAATTGGAAAATTTTTCAGGGACTTTGAAAAAATTTCAACTGGAATTTTAGCCATTTTTTGACGTGAAATTGTAAACATGTGGACATGGATTTTGAAAATTCTAGAGAGAATTTTAAAAGCTTCAACAGAATTTCAACAATTTTGAGAGGGATTTGAAAAGTTTCAATGGGAATGGGAAGAATTGGGACAAAAATTGGAAAATTTTTCAGGGACTTTGAAAAAATTTCAACTGGAATTTTAGCCATTTTTTGACGTGAAATTATAAACATGTGGACATGGATTTTGAAAATTCTAGAGAGAATTTTAAAAGCTTCAAGAGAATTTCAACAATTTTGAGAGGGATTTGAAAAGTTTCAATGGGAATGGGAAGAATTGGGACAAAAATTGGAAAATTTTTAAGGAACTTTGAAAAAATTTCAACTGGAATTTTAGCCATTTTTTGACGTGAAATTGTAAACATGTGGCCATGGATTTTGAAAATTCTAGAGAGAATTTTAAAAGCTTCAACAGAATTTCAACAATTTTGAGAGGGATTTGAAAAGTTTCAATGGGAATGGGAAGAATTGGGACAAAAATTGGAAAATTTTTAAGGGACTTTGAAAAAATTTCAACTGGAATTTTAGCCATTTTTTGACGTGAAATTGTAAACATGTGGACATGGATTTTGAAAATCCTAGAGAGAATTTTAAAAGCTTCAAGAGAATTTCAACAATTTTGAGAGGGATTTGAAAAGTTTCAATGGGAATGGGAAGAATTGGGACAAAAATTGGAAAATTTTTAAGGGACTTTGAAAAAATTTCAACTGGAATTTTAGCCATTTTTTGACGTGAAATTGTAAACATGTGGACATGGATTTTGAAAATTCTAGAGAGAATTTTAAAAGCTTCAACAGAATTTCAACAATTTTGAGAGGGATTTGAAAAGTTTCCATGGGAATGGGAAGAATTGGGACAAAAATTGGAAAATTTTTAAGGGACTTTGAAAAAATTTCAACTGGAATTTTAGCCATTTTTGACGTGAAATTGTAAACATGTGGACATGGATTTTGAAAATTCTAGAGAGAATTTTAAAAGCTTCAACAGAATTTCCACAATTTTGAGAGGGATTTGAAAAGTTTCAATGGGAATGGGAAGAATTGGGACAAAAATTGGAAAATTTTGAAGGGACTTTGAAAAAATTTCAACTGGAATTTTAGCCATTTTTTGACGTGAAATTGTAAACATGTGGACATGGATTTTGAAAATTCTAGAGAGAATTTTAAAAGCTTCAACAGAATTTCAACAATTTTGAGAGGGATTTGAAAAGTTTCAATGGGAATGGGAAGAATTGGGACAAAAATTGGAAAATTTTTAAGGGACTTTGAAAAAATTTCAACTGGAATTTTAGCCATTTTTTGACGTGAAATTATAAACATGTGGACATGGATTTTGAAAATTCTAGAGAGAATTTTAAAAGCTTCAAGAGAATTTCAACAATTTTGAGAGGGATTTGAAAAGTTTCAATGGGAATGGGAAGAATTGGGACAAAAATTGGAAAATTTTTAAGGGACTTTGAAAAAATTTCACCTGGAATTTTAGCCATTTTTTGACGTGAAATTGTAAACATGTGGACATGGATTTTGAAAATTCTAGAGAGAATTTTAAAAGCTTCAAGAGAATTTCAACAATTTTGAGAGGGATTTGAAAAGTTTCAATGGGAATGGGAAGAATTGGGACAAAAATTGGAAAATTTTTAAGGGACTTTGAAAAAATTTCAACTGGAATTTTAGCCATTTTTTGATGTGAAATTGTAAACATGTGGACATGGATTTTGAAAATTCTAGAGAGAATTTTAAAAGCTTCAAGAGAATTTCAACAATTTTGAGAGGGATTTGAAAAGTTTCAATGGGAATGGGAAGAATTGGGACAAAAATTGGAAAATTTTTAAGGGACTTTGAAAAAATTTCAACTGGAATTTTAGCCATTTTTTGACGTGAAATTGTAAACATGTGGCCATGGATTTTGAAAATTCTAGAGAGAATTTTAAAAGCTTCAAGAGAATTTCAACAATTTTGAGAGGGATTTGAAAAGTTTCAATGGGAATGGGAAGAATTGGGACAAAAATTGGAAAATTTTTAAGGGACTTTGAAAAAATTTCAACTGGAATTTTAGCATTTTTTTAACGTGAAATTGTAAACATGTGGCCATGGATTTTGAAAATTCTAGAGAGAATTTTAAAAGCTTCAAGAGAATTTCAACAATTTTGAGAGGGATTTGAAAAGTTTCAATGGGAATGGGAAGAATTGGGACAAAAATTGGAAAATTTTTAAGGAACTTTGAAAAAATTTCAACTGGAATTTTAGCCATTTTTTGACGTGAAATTGTAAACATGTGGCCATGGATTTTGAAAATTCTAGAGAGAATTTTAAAAGCTTCAACAGAATTTCAACAATTTTGAGAGGGATTTGAAAAGTTTCCATGGGAATGGGAAGAATTGGGACAAAAATTGGAAAATTTTTAAGGGACTTTGAAAAAATTTCAACTGGAATTTTAGCCATTTTTTGACGTGAAATTGTAAACATGTGGACATGGATTTTGAAAATTCTAGAGAGAATTTTAAAAGCTTCAAGAGAATTTCAACAATTTTGAGAGGGATTTGAAAAGTTTCAATGGGAATGGGAAGAATTGGGACAAAAATTGGAAAATTTTTCAGGGACTTTGAAAAAATTTCAACTGGAATTTTAGCCATTTTTTGACGTGAAATTGTACACATGTGGCCATGGATTTTGAAAATTCTAGAGAGAATTTTAAAAGCTTCAAGAGAATTTCCACAATTTTGAGAGGGATTTGAAAAGTTTCAATGGGAATGGGAAGAATTGGGACAAAAATTGGAAAATTTTTAAGGGACTTTGAAAAAATTTCAACTGGAATTTTAGCCATTTTTTGACGTGAAATTGTAAACATGTGGCCATGGATTTTGAAAATTCTAGAGAGAATTTTAAAAGCTTCAAGAGAATTTCAACAATTTTGAGAGGGATTTGAAAAGTTTCAATGGGAATAGGAAGAATTGGGACAAAAATTGGAAAATTTTTAAGGGACTTTGAAAAAATTTCAACTGGAATTTTAGCCATTTTTTGACGTGAAATTGTAAACATGTGGACATGGATTTTGAAAATTCTAGAGAGAATTTTAAAAGCTTCAACAGAATTTCCACAATTTTGAGAGGGATTTGAAAAGTTTCAATGGGAATGGGAAGAATTGGGACAAAAATTGGAAAATTTTTAATGGACTTTGAAAAAATTTCAACTGGAATTTTAGCCATTTTTTGACGTGAAATTGTAAACATGTGGCCATGGATTTTGAAAATTCTAGAGAGAATTTTAAAAGCTTCAAGAGAATTTCAACAATTTTGAGAGGGATTTGAAAAGTTTCAATGGGAATGGGAAGAATTGGGACAAAAATTGGAAAATTTTTAAGGGACTTTGAAAAAATTTCAACTGGAATTTTAGCATTTTTTTAACGTGAAATTGTAAACATGTGACCATGGATTTTGAAAATTCTAGAGAGAATTTTAAAAGCTTCAAGAGAATTTCAACAATTTTGAGAGGGATTTGAAAAGTTTCAATGGGAATGGGAAGAATTGGGACAAAAATTGGAAAATTTTTAAGGAACTTTGAAAAAATTTCAACTGGAATTTTAGCCATTTTTTGACGTGAAATTGTAAACATGTGGCCATGGATTTTGAAAATTCTAGAGAGAATTTTAAAAGCTTCAAGAGAATTTCAACAATTTTGAGAGGGATTTGAAAAGTTTCAATGGGAATGGGAAGAATTGGGACAAAAATTGGAAAATTTTTAAGGGACTTTGAAAAAATTTCAACTGGAATTTTAGCCATTTTTTGACGTGAAATTGTAAACATGTGGCCATGGATTTTGAAAATTCTAGAGAGAATTTTAAAAGCTTCAAGAGAATTTCAACAATTTGGAGAGGGATTTGAAAAGTTTCAATGGGAATGGGAAGAATTGGGACAAAAATTGGAAAATTTTTAAGGGACTTTGAAAAAATTTCAACTGGAATTTTAGCCATTTTTTGACGTGAAATTGTAAACATGTGGACATGGATTTTGAAAATCCTAGAGAGAATTTTAAAAGCTTCAAGAGAATTTCAACAATTTTGAGAGGGATTTGAAAAGTTTCAATGGGAATGGGAAGAATTGGGACAAAAATTGGAAAATTTTTAAGGGACTTTGAAAAAATTTCACCTGGAATTTTAGCCATTTTTTGACGTGAAATTGTAAACATGTGGACATGGATTTTGAAAATTCTAGAGAGAATTTTAAAAGCTTCAAGAGAATTTCAACAATTTTGAGAGGGATTTGAAAAGTTTCAATGGGAATGGGAAGAATTGGGACAAAAATTGGAAAATTTTTAAGGGACTTTGAAAAAATTTCAACTGGAATTTTAGCCATTTTTTGACGTGAAATTGTAAACATGTGGCCATGGATTTTGAAAATTCTAGAGAGAATTTTAAAAGCTTTAACAGAATTTCAACAATTTTGAGAGGGATTTGAAAAGTTTCAATGGGAATGGGAAGAATTGGGACAAAAATTGGAAAATTTTTAAGGGACTTTGAAAAAATTTCAACTGGAATTTTAGCCATTTTTTGACGTGAAATTGTAAACATGTGGACATGGATTTTGAAAATTCTAGAGAGAATTTTAAAAGCTTCAAGAGAATTTCAACAATTTTGAGAGGGATTTGAAAAGTTTCAATGGGAATGGGAAGAATTGGGACAAAAATTGGAAAATTTTTCAGGGACTTTGAAAAAATTTCAACTGGAATTTTAGCCATTTTTTGACGTGAAATTGTAAACATGTGGACATGGATTTTGAAAATTCTAGAGAGAATTTTAAAAGCTTCAAGAGAATTTCAACAATTTTGAGAGGGATTTGAAAAGTTTCAATGGGAATGGGAAGAATTGGGACAAAAATGGGAAAATTTTGAAGGGACTTTGAAAAAATTGTAACTGGAATTTTAGCCATTTTTTGACGTGAAATTGTAAACATGTGGACATGGATTTTGAAAATTCTAGAGAGAATTTTAAAAGCTTCAACAGAATTTCAACAATTTTGAGAGGGATTTGAAAAGTTTCAATGGGAATGGGAAGAATTGGGCCAAAAATTGGAAAATTTTTAAGGGACTTTGAAAAAATTTCAACTGGAATTTTAGCCATTTTTTGACGTGAAATTATAAACATGTGGACATGGATTTTGAAAATTCTAGAGAGAATTTTAAAAGCTTCAAGAGAATTTCAACAATTTTGAGAGGGATTTGAAAAGTTTCAATGGGAATGGGAAGAATTGGGACAAAAATTGGAAAATTTTTCAGGGACTTTGAAAAAATTTCAACTGGAATTTTAGCCATTTTTTGACGTGAAATTATAAACATGTGGACATGGATTTTGAAAATTCTAGAGAGAATTTTAAAAGCTTCAAGAGAATTTCAACAATTTTGAGAGGGATTTGAAAAGTTTCAATGGGAATGGGAAGAATTGGGACAAAAATTGGAAAATTTTTAAGGGACTTTGAAAAAATTTCAACTGGAATTTTAGCCATTTTTTGACGTGAAATTATAAACATGTGGACATGGATTTTGAAAATTCTAGAGAGAATTTTAAAAGCTTCAAGAGAATTTCAACAATTTTGAGAGGGATTTGAAAAGTTTCAATGGGAATGGGAAGAATTGGGACAAAAATTGGAAAATTTTTCAGGGACTTTGAAAAAATTTCAACTGGAATTTTAGCCATTTTTTGACGTGAAATTGTAAACATGTGGACATGGATTTTGAAAATTCTAGAGAGAATTTTAAAAGCTTCAACAGAATTTCAACAATTTTGAGAGGGATTTGAAAAGTTTCAATGGGAATGGGAAGAATTGGGACAAAAATTGGAAAATTTTTAAGGGACTTTGAAAAAATTTCAACTGGAATTTTAGCCATTTTTTGACGTGAAATTATAAACATGTGGACATGGATTTTGAAAATTCTAGAGAGAATTTTTAAAGCTTCAAGAGAATTTCAACAATTTTGAGAGGGATTTGAAAAGTTTCAATGGGAATGGGAAGAATTGGGACAAAAATTGGAAAATTTTTAAGGAACTTTGAAAAAATTTCAACTGGAATTTTAGCCATTTTTTGACGTGAAATTGTAAACATGTGGCCATGGATTTTGAAAATTCTAGAGAGAATTTTAAAAGCTTCAACAGAATTTCAACAATTTTGAGAGGGATTTGAAAAGTTTCAATGGGAATGGGAAGAATTGGGACAAAAATTGGAAAATTTTTAAGGGACTTTGAAAAAATTTCAACTGGAATTTTAGCCATTTTTTGACGTGAAATTGTAAACATGTGGACATGGATTTTGAAAATTCTAGAGAGAATTTTAAAAGCTTCAAGAGAATTTCAACAATTTTGAGAGGGATTTGAAAAGTTTCAATGGGAATGGGAAGAATTGGGACAAAAATTGGAAAATTTTTAAGGGACTTTGAAAAAATTTCAACTGGAATTTTAGCCATTTTTTGACGTGAAATTGTAAACATGTGGACATGGATTTTGAAAATCCTAGAGAGAATTTTAAAAGCTTCAAGAGAATTTCAACAATTTTGAGAGGGATTTGAAAAGTTTCAATGGGAATGGGAAGAATTGGGACAAAAATTGGAAAATTTTTAAGGGACTTTGAAAAAATTTCAACTGGAATTTTAGCCATTTTTTGACGTGAAATTGTAAACATGTGGCCATGGATTTTGAAAATTCTAGAGAGAATTTTAAAAGCTTTAACAGAATTTCAACAATTTTGAGAGGGATTTGAAAAGTTTCAATGGGAATGGGAAGAATTGGGACAAAAATTGGAAAATTTTTAAGGGACTTTGAAAAAATTTCAACTGGAATTTTAGCCATTTTTTGACGTGAAATTGTAAACATGTGGACATGGATTTTGAAAATTCTCGAGAGAATTTTAAAAGCTTCAAGAGAATTTCAACAATTTTGAGAGGGATTTGAAAAGTTTCAATGGGAATGGGAAGAATTGGGACAAAAATTGGAAAATTTTTAAGGGACTTTGAAAAAATTTCAACTGGAATTTTAGCCATTTTTTGACGTGAAATTGTAAACATGTGGACATGGATTTTGAAAATTCTAGAGAGAATTTTAAAAGCTTCAAGAGAATTTCAACAATTTTGAGAGGGATTTGAAAAGTTTCAATGGGAATGGGAAGAATTGGGACAAAAATTGGAAAATTTTTAAGGGACTTTGAAAAAATTTCAACTGGAATTTTAGCCATTTTTTGACGTGAAATTGTAAACATGTGGACATGGATTTTGAAAATTCTAGAGAGAATTTTAAAAGCTTCAACAGAATTTCAACAATTTTGAGAGGGATTTGAAAAGTTTCAATGGGAATGGGAAGAATTGGGACAAAAATTGGAAAATTTTTAAGGGACTTTGAAAAAATTTCAACTGGAATTTTAGCCATTTTTTGACGTGAAATTATAAACATGTGGCCATGGATTTTGAAAATTCTAGAGAGAATTTTAAAAGCTTCAAGAGAATTTCAACAATTTTGAGAGGGATTTGAAAAGTTTCAATGGGAATGGGAAGAATTGGGACAAAAATTGGAAAATTTTTCAGGGACTTTGAAAAAATTTCACCTGGAATTTTAGCCATTTTTTGACGTGAAATTGTAAACATGTGGACATGGATTTTGAAAATTCTAGAGAGAATTTTAAAAGCTTCAAGAGAATTTCAACAATTTTGAGAGGGATTTGAAAAGTTTCAATGGGAATGGGAAGAATTGGGACAAAAATTGGAAAATTTTTAAGGGACTTTGAAAAAATTTCAACTGGAATTTTAGCCATTTTTTGATGTGAAATTGTAAACATGTGGACATGGATTTTGAAAATTCTAGAGAGAATTTTAAAAGCTTCAAGAGAATTTCAACAATTTTGAGAGGGATTTGAAAAGTTTCAATGGGAATGGGAAGAATTGGGACAAAAATTGGAAAATTTTTAAGGGACTTTGAAAAAATTTCAACTGGAATTTTAGCCATTTTTTGACGTGAAATTGTAAACATGTGGCCATGGATTTTGAAAATTCTAGAGAGAATTTTAAAAGCTTCAAGAGAATTTCAACAATTTTGAGAGGGATTTGAAAAGTTTCAATGGGAATGGGAAGAATTGGGACAAAAATTGGAAAATTTTTAAGGGACTTTGAAAAAATTTCAACTGGAATTTTAGCATTTTTTTAACGTGAAATTGTAAACATGTGACCAGGGATTTTGAAAATTCTAGAGAGATTTTAAAAGCTTCAAGAGAATTTCAACAATTTTGAGAGGGATTTGAAAAGTTTCAATGGGAATGGGAAGAATTGGGACAAAAATTGGAAAATTTTTAAGGGACTTTGAAAAAATTTCAACTGGAATTTTAGCCATTTTTTGACGTGAAATTGTAAACATGTGGACATGGATTTTGAAAATTCTAGAGAGAATTTTAAAAGCTTCAACAGAATTTCAACAATTTTGAGAGGGATTTGAAAAGTTTCAATGTGAATGGGAAGAATTGGGACAAAAATTGGAAAATTTTTAAGGGACTTTGAAAAAATTTCAACTGGAATTTTAGCCATTTTTTGACGTGAAATTGTAAACATGTGGCCATGGATTTTGAAAATTCTAGAGAGAATTTTAAAAGCTTCAAGAGAATTTCAACAATTTTGAGAGGGATTTGAAAAGTTTCAATGGGAATGGGAAGAATTGGGACAAAAATTGGAAAATTTTTCAGGGACTTTGAAAAAATTTCAACTGGAATTTTAGCCATTTTTTGACGTGAAATTGTAAACATGTGGCCATGGATTTTGAAAATTCTAGAGAGAATTTTAAAAGCTTCAAGAGAATTTCCACAATTTTGAGAGGGATTTGAAAAGTTTCAATGGGAATGGGAAGAATTGGGACAAAAATTGGAAAATTTTTAAGGGACTTTGAAAAAATTTCAACTGGAATTTTAGCCATTTTTTGACGTGAAATTGTAAACATGTGGGCATGGATTTTGAAAATTCTAGAGAGAATTTTAAAAGCTTCAACAGAATTTCCACAATTTTGAGAGGGATTTGAAAAGTTTCAATGGGAATGGGAAGAATTGGGACAAAAATTGGAAAATTTTTAAGGGACTTTGAAAAAATTTCAACTGGAATTTTAGCCATTTTTTGACGTGAAATTGTAAACATGTGGACATGGATTTTGAAAATTCTAGAGAGAATTTTAAAAGCTTCAAGAGAATTTCAACAATTTTGAGAGGGATTTGAAAAGTTTCAATGGGAATGGGAAGAATTGGGACAAAAATTGGAAAATTTTTAAGGGACTTTGAAAAAATTTCAACTGGAATTTTAGCCATTTTTTGACGTGAAATTGTAAACATGTGGCCATGGATTTTGAAAATTCTAGAGAGAATTTTAAAAGCTTCAAGAGAATTTCAACAATTTTGAGAGGGATTTGAAAAGTTTCAATGGGAATGGGAAGAATTGGGACAAAAATTGGAAAATTTTTAAGGGACTTTGAAAAAATTTCAACTGGAATTTTAGCCATTTTTTGACGTGAAATTGTAAACATGTGGACATGGATTTTGAAAATTCTAGAGAGAATTTTAAAAGCTTCAAGAGAATTTCAACAATTTTGAGAGGGATTTGAAAAGTTTCAATGGGAATGGGAAGAATTGGGACAAAAATTGGAAAATTTTTAAGGGACTTTGAAAAAATTTCAACTGGAATTTTAGCCATTTTTTGACGTGAAATTGTAAACATGTGGACATGGATTTTGAAAATTCTAGAGAGAATTTTAAAAGCTTCAACAGAATTTCAACAATTTTGAGAGGGATTTGAAAAGTTTCAATGTGAATGGGAAGAATTGGGACAAAAATTGGAAAATTTTTAAGGGACTTTGAAAAAATTTCAACTGGAATTTTAGCCATTTTTTGACGTGAAATTGTAAACATGTGGCCATGGATTTTGAAAATTCTAGAGAGAATTTTAAAAGCTTCAAGAGAATTTCAACAATTTTGAGAGGGATTTGAAAAGTTTCAATGGGAATGGGAAGAATTGGGACAAAAATTGGAAAATTTTTCAGGGACTTTGAAAAAATTTCAACTGGAATTTTAGCCATTTTTTGACGTGAAATTGTAAACATGTGGCCATGGATTTTGAAAATTCTAGAGAGAATTTTAAAAGCTTCAAGAGAATTTCCACAATTTTGAGAGGGATTTGAAAAGTTTCAATGGGAATGGGAAGAATTGGGACAAAAATTGGAAAATTTTTAAGGGACTTTGAAAAAATTTCAACTGGAATTTTAGCCATTTTTTGACGTGAAATTGTAAACATGTGGGCATGGATTTTGAAAATTCTAGAGAGAATTTTAAAAGCTTCAACAGAATTTCCACAATTTTGAGAGGGATTTGAAAAGTTTCAATGGGAATGGGAAGAATTGGGACAAAAATTGGAAAATTTTTAAGGGACTTTGAAAAAATTTCAACTGGAATTTTAGCCATTTTTTGACGTGAAATTGTAAACATGTGGACATGGATTTTGAAAATTCTAGAGAGAATTTTAAAAGCTTCAAGAGAATTTCAACAATTTTGAGAGGGATTTGAAAAGTTTCAATGGGAATGGGAAGAATTGGGACAAAAATTGGAAAATTTTTAAGGGACTTTGAAAAAATTTCAACTGGAATTTTAGCCATTTTTTGACGTGAAATTGTAAACATGTGGCCATGGATTTTGAAAATTCTAGAGAGAATTTTAAAAGCTTCAAGAGAATTTCAACAATTTTGAGAGGGATTTGAAAAGTTTCAATGGGAATGGGAAGAATTGGGACAAAAATTGGAAAATTTTTAAGGGACTTTGAAAAAATTTCAACTGGAATTTTAGCCATTTTTTGACGTGAAATTGTAAACATGTGGACATGGATTTTGAAAATTCTAGAGAGAATTTTAAAAGCTTCAAGAGAATTTCAACAATTTTGAGAGGGATTTGAAAAGTTTCAATGGGAATGGGAAGAATTGGGACAAAAATTGGAAAATTTTTAAGGGACTTTGAAAAAATTTCAACTGGAATTTTAGCCATTTTTTGACGTGAAATTGTAAACATGTGGACATGGATTTTGAAAATTCTAGAGAGAATTTTAAAAGCTTCAAGAGAATTTCAACAATTTTGAGAGGGATTTGAAAAGTTTCAATGGGAATGGGAAGAATTGGGACAAAAATTGGAAAATTTTTAAGGGACTTTGAAAAAATTTCAACTGGAATTTTAGCCATTTTTTGACGTGAAATTGTAAACATGTGGCCATGGATTTTGAAAATTCTAGAGAGAATTTTAAAAGCTTCAAGAGAATTTCAACAATTTTGAGAGGGATTTGAAAAGTTTCAATGGGAATGGGAAGAATTGGGACAAAAATTGGAAAATTTTTAAGGGACTTTGAAAAAATTTCAACTGGAATTTTAGCCATTTTTTGACGTGAAATTGTAAACATGTGGACATGGATTTTGAAAATCCTAGAGAGAATTTTAAAAGCTTCAAGAGAATTTCAACAATTTTGAGAGGGATTTGAAAAGTTTCAATGGGAATGGGAAGAATTGGGACAAAAATGGGAAAATTTTGAAGGGACTTTGAAAAAATTTCAACTGGAATTTTAGCCATTTTTTGACGTGAAATTGTAAACATGTGGCCATGGATTTTGAAAATTCTAGAGAGAATTTTAAAAGCTTCAAGAGAATTTCAACAATTTTGAGAGGGATTTGAAAAGTTTCAATGGGAATGGGAAGAATTGGGACAAAAATTGGAAAATTTTTAAGGGACTTTGAAAAAATTTCAACTGGAATTTTAGCCATTTTTTGACGTGAAATTGTAAACATGTGGACATGGATTTTGAAAATTCTAGAGAGAATTTTAAAAGCTTCAAGAGAATTTCCACAACTTTGAGAGGGATTTGAAAAGTTTCAATGGGAATGGGAAGAATTGGGACAAAAATTGGAAAATTTTTAAGGGACTTTGAAAAAATTTCAACTGGAATTTTAGCATTTTTTTAACGTGAAATTGTAAACATGTGACCATGGATTTTGAAAATTCTAGAGAGAATTTTAAAAGCTTCAAGAGAATTTCAACAATTTTGAGAGGGATTTGAAAAGTTTCAATGGGAATGGGAAGAATTGGGACAAAAATTGGAAAATTTTTAAGGGACTTTGAAAAAATTTCAACTGGAATTTTAGCCATTTTTTGACGTGAAATTGTAAACATGTGGCCATGGATTTTGAAAATTCTAGAGAGAATTTTAAAAGCTTCAAGAGAATTTCAACAATTTTGAGAGGGATTTGAAAAGTTTCAATGGGAATGGGAAGAATTGGGACAAAAATTGGAAAATTTTTAAGGGACTTTGAAAAAATTTCACCTGGAATTTTAGCCATTTTTTGACGTGAAATTGTAAACATGTGGACATGGATTTTGAAAATTCTAGAGAGAATTTTAAAAGCTTCAAGAGAATTTCAACAATTTTGAGAGGGATTTGAAAAGTTTCAATGGGAATGGGAAGAATTGGGACAAAAATTGGAAAATTTTTAAGGGACTTTGAAAAAATTTCAACTGGAATTTTAGCCATTTTTTGACGTGAAATTGTAAACATGTGGCCATGGATTTTGAAAATCCTAGAGAGAATTTTAAAAGCTTCAAGAGAATTTCCACAATTTTGAGAGGGATTTGAAAAGTTTCAATGGGAATGGGAAGAATTGGGACAAAAATTGGAAAATTTTTAAGGGACTTTGAAAAAATTTCAACTGGAATTTTAGCCATTTTTTGACGTGAAATTGTAAACATGTGGACATGGATTTTGAAAATTCTAGAGAGAATTTTAAAAGCTTCAACAGAATTTCCACAATTTTGAGAGGGATTTGAAAAGTTTCAATGGGAATGGGAAGAATTGGGACAAAAATTGGAAAATTTTTAAGGGACTTTGAAAAAATTTCAACTGGAATTTTAGCCATTTTTTGACGTGAAATTGTAAACATGTGGCCATGGATTTTGAAAATTCTAGAGAGAATTTTAAAAGCTTCAAGAGAATTTCAACAATTTTGAGAGGGATTTGAAAAGTTTCAATGGGAATGGGAAGAATTGGGACAAAAATTGGAAAATTTTTCAGGGACTTTGAAAAAATTTCAACTGGAATTTTAGCCATTTTTTGACGTGAAATTGTAAACATGTGGCCATGGATTTTGAAAATTCTAGAGAGAATTTTAAAAGCTTCAACAGAATTTCAACAATTTTGAGAGGGATTTGAAAAGTTTCAATGGGAATGGGAAGAATTGGGACAAAAATTGGAAAATTTTTCAGGGACTTTGAAAAAATTTCAACTGGAATTTTAGCCATTTTTTGACGTGAAATTGTAAACATGTGGCCATGGATTTTGAAAATTCTGGAGAGAATTTTAAAAGCTTGAAGAGAATTTCAACAATTTTGAGAGGGATTTGAAAAGTTTCAATGGGAATGGGAAGAATTGGGACAAAAATTGGAAAATTTTTAAGGGACTTTGAAAAAATTTCAACTGGAATTTTAGCCATTTTTTGACGTGAAATTGTAAACATGTGGCCATGGATTTTGAAAATTCTAGAGAGAATTTTAAAAGCTTCAAGAGAATTTCAACAATTTTGAGAGGGATTTGAAAAGTTTCAATGGGAATGGGAAGAATTGGGACAAAAATTGGAAAATTTTTAAGGAACTTTGAAAAAATTGCAACTGGAATTTTAGCCATTTTTTGACGTGAAATTGTAAACATGTGGCCATGGATTTTGAAAATCCTAGAGAGAATTTTAAAAGCTTCAAGAGAATTTCAACAATTTTGAGAGGGATTTGAAAAGTTTCAATGGGAATGGGAAGAATTGGGACAAAAATTGGAAAATTTTTAAGGGACTTTGAAAAAATTTCAACTGGAATTTTAGCCATTTTTTGACGTGAAATTGTAAACATGTGGCCATGGATTTTGAAAATTCTAGAGAGAATTTTAAAAGCTTTAACAGAATTTCAACAATTTTGAGAGGGATTTGAAAAGTTTCAATGGGAATGGGAAGAATTGGGACAAAAATTGGAAAATTTTTAAGGGACTTTGAAAAAATTTCAACTGGAATTTTAGCCATTTTTTGACGTGAAATTGTAAACATGTGGCCATGGATTTTGAAAATTCTAGAGAGAATTTTAAAAGCTTCAAGAGAATTTCAACAATTTTGAGAGGGATTTGAAAAGTTTCAATGGGAATGGGAAGAATTGGGACAAAAATTGGAAAATTTTTAAGGGACTTTGAAAAAATTTCAACTGGAATTTTAGCCATTTTTTGACGTGAAATTGTAAACATGTGGACATGGATTTTGAAAATTCTAGAGAGAATTTTAAAAGCTTCAAGAGAATTTCAACAATTTTGAGAGGGATTTGAAAAGTTTCAATGGGAATGGGAAGAATTGGGACAAAAATTGGAAAATTTTTAAGGGACTTTGAAAAAATTTCAACTGGAATTTTAGCCATTTTTTGACGTGAAATTGTAAACATGTGGACATGGATTTTGAAAATTCTAGAGAGAATTTTAAAAGCTTCAAGAGAATTTCAACAATTTTGAGAGGGATTTGAAAAGTTTCAATGGGAATGGGAAGAATTGGGACAAAAATTGGAAAATTTTTAAGGGACTTTGAAAAAATTTCAACTGGAATTTTAGCCATTTTTTGACGTGAAATTGTAAACATGTGGCCATGGATTTTGAAAATTCTAGAGAGAATTTTAAAAGCTTCAACAGAATTTCAACAATTTTGAGAGGGATTTGAAAAGTTTCAATGGGAATGGGAAGAATTGGGACAAAAATTGGAAAATTTTTCAGGGACTTTGAAAAAATTTCAACTGGAATTTTAGCCATTTTTTGACATGAAATTATAAACATGTGGACATGGATTTTGAAAATTCTAGAGAGAATTTTAAAAGCTTCAAGAGAATTTCAACAATTTTGAGAGGGATTTGAAAAGTTTCAATGGGAATGGGAAGAATTGGGACAAAAATTGGAAAATTTTTCAGGGACTTTGAAAAAATTTCAACTGGAATTTTAGCCATTTTTTGACGTGAAATTGTAAACATGTGGCCATGGATTTTGAAAATTCTAGAGAGAATTTTAAAAGCTTCAAGAGAATTTCAACAATTTTGAGAGGGATTTGAAAAGTTTCAATGGGAATGGGAAGAATTGGGACAAAAATTGGAAAATTTTTAAGGGACTTTGAAAAAATTTCAACTGGAATTTTAGCCATTTTTTGACGTGAAATTGTAAACATGTGGACATGGATTTTGAAAATTCTAGAGAGAATTTTAAAAGCTTCAAGAGAATTTCAACAATTTTGAGAGGGATTTGAAAAGTTTCAATGGGAATGGGAAGAATTGGGACAAAAATTGGAAAATTTTTCAGGGACTTTGAAAAAATTTCAACTGGAATTTTAGCCATTTTTTGACGTGAAATTGTAAACATGTGGACATGGATTTTGAAAATCCTAGAGAGAATTTTAAAAGCTTCAAGAGAATTTCAACAATTTTGAGAGGGATTTGAAAAGTTTCAATGGGAATGGGAAGAATTGGGACAAAAATTGGAAAATTTTTAAGGGACTTTGAAAAAATTTCA
This sequence comes from Streptopelia decaocto, assembly GCF_964273445.1. Lineage (NCBI taxonomy): Eukaryota > Metazoa > Chordata > Aves > Columbiformes > Columbidae > Streptopelia > Streptopelia decaocto. The sequence continues at coordinate 7,199 of NW_028117290.1, read as the reverse complement.
ACTGGAATTTTAGCCATTTTTTGACGTGAAATTGTAAACATGTGGCCATGGATTTTGAAAATTCTAGAGAGAATTTTAAAAGCTTCAAGAGAATTTCAACAATTTTGAGAGGGATTTGAAAAGTTTCAATGGGAATGGGAAGAATTGGGACAAAAATTGGAAAATTTTTAAGGGACTTTGAAAAAATTTCAACTGGAATTTTAGCCATTTTTTGACGTGAAATTGTAAACATGTGGCCATGGATTTTGAAAATTCTAGAGAGAATTTTAAAAGCTTTAACAGAATTTCAACAATTTTGAGAGGGATTTGAAAAGTTTCAATGGGAATGGGAAGAATTGGGACAAAAATTGGAAAATTTTTAAGGGACTTTGAAAAAATTTCAACTGGAATTTTAGCCATTTTTTGACGTGAAATTGTAAACATGTGGCCATGGATTTTGAAAATTCTAGAGAGAATTTTAAAAGCTTCAAGAGAATTTCAACAATTTTGAGAGGGATTTGAAAAGTTTCAATGGGAATGGGAAGAATTGGGACAAAAATTGGAAAATTTTTAAGGGACTTTGAAAAAATTTCAACTGGCATTTTAGCCATTTTTTGACGTGAAATTGTAAACATGTGGACATGGATTTTGAAAATTCTAGAGAGAATTTTAAAAGCTTCAAGAGAATTTCAACAATTTTGAGAGGGATTTGAAAAGTTTCAATGGGAATGGGAAGAATTGGGACAAAAATGGGAAAATTTTGAAGGGACTTTGAAAAAATTTCAACTGGAATTTTAGCCATTTTTTGACGTGAAATTGTAAACATGTGGCCATGGATTTTGAAAATTCTAGAGAGAATTTTAAAAGCTTCAAGAGAATTTCAACAATTTTGAGAGGGATTTGAAAAGTTTCAATGGGAATGGGAAGAATTGGGACAAAAATTGGAAAATTTTTCAGGGACTTTGAAAAAATTTCAACTGGAATTTTAGCCATTTTTTGACGTGAAATTATAAACATGTGGACATGGATTTTGAAAATTCTAGAGAGAATTTTAAAAGCTTCAAGAGAATTTCAACAATTTTGAGAGGGATTTGAAAAGTTTCAATGGGAATGGGAAGAATTGGGACAAAAATTGGAAAATTTTTCAGGGACTTTGAAAAAATTTCAACTGGAATTTTAGCCATTTTTTGACGTGAAATTGTAAACATGTGGCCATGGATTTTGAAAATTCTAGAGAGAATTTTAAAAGCTTCAAGAGAATTTCAACAATTTTGAGAGGGATTTGAAAAGTTTCAATGGGAATGGGAAGAATTGGGACAAAAATTGGAAAATTTTTCAGGGACTTTGAAAAAATTTCAACTGGAATTTTAGCCATTTTTTGACGTGAAATTGTAAACATGTGGACATGGATTTTGAAAATTCTAGAGAGAATTTTAAAAGCTTCAAGAGAATTTCAACAATTTTGAGAGGGATTTGAAAAGTTTCAATGGGAATGGGAAGAATTGGGACAAAAATTGGAAAATTTTTAAGGGACTTTGAAAAAATTTCAACTGGAATTTTAGCCATTTTTTGACGTGAAATTGTAAACATGTGGACATGGATTTTGAAAATTCTAGAGAGAATTTTAAAAGCTTCAAGAGAATTTCAACAATTTTGAGAGGGATTTGAAAAGTTTCAATGGGAATGGGAAGAATTGGGACAAAAATTGGAAAATTTTTAAGGGACTTTGAAAAAATTTCAACTGGAATTTTAGCCATTTTTTGACGTGAAATTGTAAACATGTGGACATGGATTTTGAAAATTCTAGAGAGAATTTTAAAAGCTTCAAGAGAATTTCAACAATTTTGAGAGGGATTTGAAAAGTTTCAATGGGAATGGGAAGAATTGGGACAAAAATTGGAAAATTTTTAAGGGACTTTGAAAAAATTTCAACTGGCATTTTAGCCATTTTTTGACGTGAAATTGTAAACATGTGGACATGGATTTTGAAAATCCTAGAGAGAATTTTAAAAGCTTCAAGAGAATTTCAACAATTTTGAGAGGGATTTGAAAAGTTTCAATGGGAATGGGAAGAATTGGGACAAAAATTGGAAAATTTTTAAGGGACTTTGAAAAAATTTCAACTGGAATTTTAGCCATTTTTTGACGTGAAATTGTAAACATGTGGCCATGGATTTTGAAAATTCTAGAGAGAATTTTAAAAGCTTTAACAGAATTTCAACAATTTTGAGAGGGATTTGAAAAGTTTCAATGGGAATGGGAAGAATTGGGACAAAAATTGGAAAATTTTTAAGGGACTTTGAAAAAATTTCAACTGGCATTTTAGCCATTTTTTGACGTGAAATTGTAAACATGTGGCCATGGATTTTGAAAATTCTAGAGAGAATTTTAAAAGCTTCAAGAGAATTTCAACAATTTTGAGAGGGATTTGAAAAGTTTCAATGGGAATGGGAAGAATTGGGACAAAAATTGGAAAATTTTTAAGGGACTTTGAAAAAATTTCAACTGGAATTGTAGCCATTTTTTGACGTGAAATTGTAAACATGTGGACATGGATTTTCAAAATTCTAGAGAGAATTTTAAAAGCTTCAAGAGAATTTCAACAATTTTGAGAGGGATTTGAAAAGTTTCAATGGGAATGGGAAGAATTGGGACAAAAATGGGAAAATTTTGAAGGGACTTTGAAAAAATTTCAACTGGAATTTTAGCCATTTTTTGACGTGAAATTGTAAACATGTGGACATGGATTTTGAAAATTCTAGAGAGAATTTTAAAAGCTTCAACAGAATTTCAACAATTTTGAGAGGGATTTGAAAAGTTTCAATGGGAATGGGAAGAATTGGGACAAAAATTGGAAAATTTTTAAGGGACTTTGAAAAAATTTCAACTGGAATTTTAGCCATTTTTTGACGTGAAATTGTAAACATGTGGACATGGATTTTGAAAATTCTAGAGAGAATTTTAAAAGCTTCAAGAGAATTTCAACAATTTTGAGAGGGATTTGAAAAGTTTCAATGGGAATGGGAAGAATTGGGACAAAAATTGGAAAATTTTTAAGGGACTTTGAAAAAATTTCAACTGGAATTTTAGCCATTTTTTGACGTGAAATTGTAAACATGTGGCCATGGATTTTGAAAATTCTAGAGAGAATTTTAAAAGCTTCAAGAGAATTTCAACAATTTTGAGAGGGATTTGAAAAGTTTCAATGGGAATGGGAAGAATTGGGACAAAAATTGGAAAATTTTTAAGGGACTTTGAAAAAATTTCAACTGGCATTTTAGCCATTTTTTGACGTGAAATTGTAAACATGTGGACATGGATTTTGAAAATCCTAGAGAGAATTTTAAAAGCTTCAAGAGAATTTCAACAATTTTGAGAGGGATTTGAAAAGTTTCAATGGGAATGGGAAGAATTGGGACAAAAATTGGAAAATTTTTAAGGGACTTTGAAAAAATTTCAACTGGAATTTTAGCCATTTTTTGACGTGAAATTGTAAACATGTGGCCATGGATTTTGAAAATTCTAGAGAGAATTTTAAAAGCTTTAACAGAATTTCAACAATTTTGAGAGGGATTTGAAAAGTTTCAATGGGAATGGGAAGAATTGGGACAAAAATTGGAAAATTTTTAAGGGACTTTGAAAAAATTTCAACTGGCATTTTAGCCATTTTTTGACGTGAAATTGTAAACATGTGGCCATGGATTTTGAAAATTCTAGAGAGAATTTTAAAAGCTTCAAGAGAATTTCAACAATTTTGAGAGGGATTTGAAAAGTTTCAATGGGAATGGGAAGAATTGGGACAAAAATTGGAAAATTTTTAAGGGACTTTGAAAAAATTTCAACTGGAATTGTAGCCATTTTTTGACGTGAAATTGTAAACATGTGGACATGGATTTTGAAAATTCTAGAGAGAATTTTAAAAGCTTCAAGAGAATTTCAACAATTTTGAGAGGGATTTGAAAAGTTTCAATGGGAATGGGAAGAATTGGGACAAAAATGGGAAAATTTTGAAGGGACTTTGAAAAAATTTCAACTGGAATTTTAGCCATTTTTTGACGTGAAATTGTAAACATGTGGACATGGATTTTGAAAATTCTAGAGAGAATTTTAAAAGCTTCAAGAGAATTTCAACAATTTTGAGAGGGATTTGAAAAGTTTCAATGGGAATGGGAAGAATTGGGACAAAAATTGGAAAATTTTTAAGGGACTTTGAAAAAATTTCAACTGGAATTTTAGCCATTTTTTGACGTGAAATTGTAAACATGTGGCCATGGATTTTGAAAATTCTAGAGAGAATTTTAAAAGCTTCAACAGAATTTCAACAATTTTGAGAGGGATTTGAAAAGTTTCAATGGGAATGGGAAGAATTGGGACAAAAATTGGAAAATTTTTAAGGGACTTTGAAAAAATTTCAACTGGAATTTTAGCCATTTTTTGACGTGAAATTGTAAACATGTGGCCATGGATTTTGAAAATTCTAGAGAGAATTTTAAAAGCTTCAACAGAATTTCAACAATTTTGAGAGGGATTTGAAAAGTTTCAATGGGAATGGGAAGAATTGGGACAAAAATTGGAAAATTTTTAAGGGACTTTGAAAAAATTTCAACTGGAATTTTAGCCATTTTTTGACGTGAAATTGTAAACATGTGGACATGGATTTTGAAAATTCTAGAGAGAATTTTAAAAGCTTCAAGAGAATTTCAACAATTTTGAGAGGGATTTGAAAAGTTTCAATGGGAATGGGAAGAATTGGGACAAAAATTGGAAAATTTTTAAGGGACTTTGAAAAAATTTCAACTGGAATTTTAGCCATTTTTTGACGTGAAATTGTAAACATGTGGCCATGGATTTTGAAAATTCTAGAGAGAATTTTAAAAGCTTCAACAGAATTTCAACAATTTTGAGAGGGATTTGAAAAGTTTCAATGGGAATGGGAAGAATTGGGACAAAAATTGGAAAATTTTTAAGGGACTTTGAAAAAATTTCAACTGGAATTTTAGCCATTTTTTGACGTGAAATTGTAAACATGTGGCCATGGATTTTGAAAATTCTAGAGAGAATTTTAAAAGCTTCAACAGAATTTCAACAATTTTGAGAGGGATTTGAAAAGTTTCAATGGGAATGGGAAGAATTGGGACAAAAATTGGAAAATTTTTAAGGGACTTTGAAAAAATTTCAACTGGAATTTTAGCCATTTTTTGACGTGAAATTGTAAACATGTGGCCATGGATTTTGAAAATTCTAGAGAGAATTTTAAAAGCTTCAAGAGAATTTCAACAATTTTGAGAGGGATTTGAAAAGTTTCAATGGGAATGGGAAGAATTGGGACAAAAATTGGAAAATTTTTAAGGGACTTTGAAAAAATTTCAACTGGAATTTTAGCCATTTTTTGACGTGAAATTGTAAACATGTGGACATGGATTTTGAAAATTCTAGAGAGAATTTTAAAAGCTTCAAGAGAATTTCAACAATTTTGAGAGGGATTTGAAAAGTTTCAATGGGAATGGGAAGAATTGGGACAAAAATTGGAAAATTTTTAAGGGACTTTGAAAAAATTTCAACTGGAATTTTAGCCATTTTTTGACGTGAAATTGTAAACATGTGGACATGGATTTTGAAAATTCTAGAGAGAATTTTAAAAGCTTCAAGAGAATTTCTACAATTTTGAGAGGGATTTGAAAAGTTTCAATGGGAATGGGAAGAATTGGGACAAAAATTGGAAAATTTTTAAGGGACTTTGAAAAAATTTCAACTGGAATTTTAGCCATTTTTTGACGTGAAATTATAAACATGTGGACATGGATTTTGAAAATTCTAGAGAGAATTTTAAAAGCTTCAAGAGAATTTCAACAATTTTGAGAGGGATTTGAAAAGTTTCAATGGGAATGGGAAGAATTGGGACAAAAATTGGAAAATTTTTAAGGGACTTTGAAAAAATTTCAACTGGAATTTTAGCCAATTTTTTGACGTGAAATTGTAAACATGTGGACATGGATTTTGAAAATTCTAGAGAGAATTTTAAAAGCTTCAAGAGAATTTCAACAATTTTGAGAGGGATTTGAAAAGTTTCAATGGGAATGGGAAGAATTGGGACAAAAATTGGAAAATTTTTAAGGGACTTTGAAAAAATTTCAACTGGAATTTTAGCCATTTTTTGACGTGAAATTGTAAACATGTGGACATGGATTTTGAAAATTCTAGAGAGAATTTTAAAAGCTTCAACAGAATTTCAACAATTTTGAGAGGGATTTGAAAAGTTTCAATGGGAATGGGAAGAATTGGGACAAAAATTGGAAAATTTTTAAGGGACTTTGAAAAAATTTCAACTGGAATTTTAGCCATTTTTTGACGTGAAATTGTAAACATGTGGACATGGATTTTGAAAATTCTAGAGAGAATTTTAAAAGCTTCAAGAGAATTTCAACAATTTTGAGAGGGATTTGAAAAGTTTCAATGGGAATGGGAAGAATTGGGACAAAAATTGGAAAATTTTTAAGGGACTTTGAAAAAATTTCAACTGGAATTTTAGCCATTTTTTGACGTGAAATTGTAAACATGTGGCCATGGATTTTGAAAATTCTAGAGAGAATTTTAAAAGCTTCAAGAGAATTTCAACAATTTTGAGAGGGATTTGAAAAGTTTCAATGGGAATGGGAAGAATTGGGACAAAAATTGGAAAATTTTTAAGGGACTTTGAAAAAATTTCAACTGGAATTTTAGCCATTTTTTGACGTGAAATTGTAAACATGTGGCCATGGATTTTGAAAATTCTAGAGAGAATTTTAAAAGCTTTAACAGAATTTCAACAATTTTGAGAGGGATTTGAAAAGTTTCAATGGGAATGGGAAGAATTGGGACAAAAATTGGAAAATTTTTAAGGGACTTTGAAAAAATTTCAACTGGAATTTTAGCCATTTTTTGACGTGAAATTGTAAACATGTGGCCATGGATTTTGAAAATTCTAGAGAGAATTTTAAAAGCTTTAACAGAATTTCAACAATTTTGAGAGGGATTTGAAAAGTTTCAATGGGAATGGGAAGAATTGGGACAAAAATTGGAAAATTTTTAAGGGACTTTGAAAAAATTTCAACTGGCATTTTAGCCATTTTTTGACGTGAAATTGTAAACATGTGGCCATGGATTTTGAAAATTCTAGAGAGAATTTTAAAAGCTTCAAGAGAATTTCAACAATTTTGAGAGGGATTTGAAAAGTTTCAATG